>NW_020291811.1:982122-1006942 GCF_003184835.1 Aspergillus costaricaensis CBS 115574
CAATTGTTAGGCTATACATATTGCCCTTTCTCATATAGACGTACACACCAAGAACATTTTCAATGACCCATTTCCTATAAGAATCTTCGAAGACCAAGAGTGACTCCTCTATGGACAATAATATGTCTGCCTCTTGTGCACTGTCTCGTTCCCTTCAGAAGACAGTCGATATGTCGGTCACGCCATCAATACAGGCACCGGGGCTCTCTCTGTTTTGTAATGCTCAAGGCACAAAGAAGATCACAGATTCCAGTAACCAGTGGCAACAGGCTTTTCTGTGATGCCTTGACATACAGGAGGTCACGAACTCGAAGAAGAATAGACCTGGTGGCACCCAGCGGCATACCGCCATAGAAAGTGGAAGCCGAGGTCACGCTTCCCAACATGGGAGTTCCAGACCCCAAAATTATCCATCTCTGTATTACAGGGGAGTCTGGTCCGTCAATCTGGAAATTGCCTCCCGACCCTAGACCACTAGAGAGGTTGCTCGAAGAGGGCATTTGGGCCATAGTCCCATATATACATAGACACAGACTAGCTTGGTAAGCTCCGACCGCAAAGAACTCTGTGAAGCTCTGGGCATTGAGATGGTGTAGATACCGAATAAATTGGCTTGCATGCCATACTGCCTTCCGTGCCTGACTGCTTTGGCACCATCGTTCCAAGAGTGGCAATACAGCTTCGGCTTCTTCGGGTCCTTCGCGGCCAGCAATTATTTCGATTTGCTCAAAGGGAGTCAGAGAATGCATGGAGATCAATTCGGCTGTTAATTGGCTGCTGTGATGATCACCTGGCTGGCTGTCGTCGTGGAGTATGCGGATGCTGTTCAGGAGCTGAGCTACCCGGTTTTGGAAGCTCTCATCTGCAAGGAGGAAGTCTCCAGGTGTATCCAAGATTCCTGGAAGCAGAAGTCCTTTCGACTGGAGGTGATCTTTGACCATGGAGCCGACGGCATGAAGGACGATCAAGCGTGCTAAATTGGAATCGTAAAGTGGTGAAATGGTCTGCAGGAGAGACGGGTTGGCGAGATACTCCCGAAGGCCCGCCTGTTGAAATGTCTTCTCGAAACTCTGCATCTGGATATATGTTCTGAGCCATTGCGCTGCGGTCTTCGCTGCCCAAAGCTTCCCGCTTTGGGGAAATGAAAGACAGAGCTCGGCGTAGGAGACAGGAGTTCTACTCCCAGTTACCAAGGACTCTTGCGAGCAATGAATATGCATGTGGAACACCAATCTAGCCGGTATATCCACACTTTAGTCTGACTGGACACTATGACATGATAATGGGAACTCACCTTTTCCAGGATTCCTGCTCAACCCAATGATGCCATTTGCTCTCGAGTACATCGTCAGTGTCTGCCGGATCTGGGATCACACTAGTATAGGTCGAAGCACGGTAGCGACGGCCACTTCGGAGCATCTCCATGCGCGTTAGAAGGCATACAGTTGAATACTGGGGCTCATAGGCTCACGGTGACAGCCGATCCTACAATAGCTGCGGCAATTTCCATCCTGCGTTTATTGCCACTCCATAGCCCTGTCTGGACATACAGAGCAAGCGCCTGGATTTGCTGCAAGCAGCGGGTTTGTGCTATTCGTTTCTCGAACTATCGCCCTTGGTTATTTCCCCTATGCATGTGAAGCTGGAAAGCTGCCAGTCTTACAATCTGGAATAAATATGGATGGAGGACACCGTGTAGGGCAGTTCCGAACCGGCGAACAGCCGCACTGGACGATCTCATAGCTGCCGACGTGATAAAAGCGCCCAGAAGCTCTGTCGGCATCTCACTTGAGCGTAGAGTCGGAATATGAATCCAGCTGTCATCGTCAGTTGTATGAGTCGCATAAAAGCGATGTAGGAGTCGATCAAGCACATTCGCTGCTGGAAAGGCGGAGACCACTTTGATCATATTCGCTGGCTCACAGGTGTGCAGTATCATGGCCAAGATCCGATCGCGTGTATCGGACGAGACTGTATCGTCAGACATGCGAGCGGAAGGATATGCTAGGTGATTTTCTATACAGCTGGATTCTGGATCGAGAAACAGATTGCCTTCCTCGGCAGCACGGTGATACTCTGGGTCTGGATCCCATCGCCCTACTGTGTTTTCATAGGCCTCTAGCACCTTCGGGGAATTACTCTGGCCTTTGAATGTGTGGGAGAAGGGAACATCAGATGTAATGGATGATAAATCTAAACCTGCCGCTCCGACGATATGGGAAGCCATGCGAAGAATATTAGACGAATTCTGTAGAATCTGTCTGTTCTGTGGTGATCCCTCGACCATAAGTTCTGCTAGATCGTCTATGCCATCAAGGGTGCCCATCGCTAACCCAATGATTAGAGGACATCTCAAAAGACAAGCTGTACTCCCAGAGAGCGAACACTGATCGTACCTGAGTCGGACCCCGCCCTAGGCAAGTCTGGCGTTATATTGGCATCCGGTGCCCGAATGGGCGTCTGATGTGAAACGCCGGAATGTGCGGTATGATCTGCTTGGGGGTAAACAGCATTCCCAGGAACTTGGGTTTCATCTTCTGCTAGAGGCCAGGGTCGAACACAAGACATCTGTCGCTGGTGGCATCGCTGGCAAATCTCGTTATTATCGCATCGAGCTTTGGCAGTTGCACAGGCCTCACAGGCTTGTGAAGCACGCGGGCCCCGACGGCGGACTCTAGGTGATCTGTTCATTCTAGTCCTGGAGACAGATTCTGAAGAGTGGAACATTAGAGCTAGACAATTGCTGGGGGAGTGGGGTCGGAAGTAGTACTATCACTTATTATCTTTTGAGGATAGTCCGGGAAAGCTTCAAATTGGGTAAGATTGCGGGGTTCTGCATGGCGGTACGTGGCCTTCACGAAAAACACATTTTAGTGTTGACCAGCACGCTAGCGCACGGCTTGATCGCCCAGGAAGGATATACCGAATACGTAGTTGCTCGAGTGTATCCGCCGGAGGAGTCATTAACCGTCATCCAAGCACCCATCACACGTTACCTTAGGCCCAGAACAGAGATGTCACAACCAATTGTGATTGGTATTGTCGATTAGTGAACCTCCCTCTCTAATGACATAAATCACTACAGGCGAAGGCCTTGAAACATGTGACAACAATTTTCTCGACAAGTCAAGGAGATGAACCATGCACTCTTGCCCCTCATCGGATATGTGGAGATGAGAGCAACAACTTCCCGGCATTAGACTAGTTGCTGGGCTACTGTACGCTACTGACCTGGCGGCAGGTAGCGTTTCCGTGCATATATTTCCGATAAACGTGCAGCACAAATGAATTTGACTGAATATATATATGTGTGTGTTGCACTTGCTCGTAGATAACTATTTCTTCCATCGCCGCCACCCCCTCACTGGGACTAGACACGTATGTTGCCAATATTTGCATCCGTTCAGGAACTAGTGAATTTATCATCCATCAACATGAGGGTTCCAACGGTTTTCATACAAACTAGGCTGGCGAGACAGTTCCTCCCCCAGTGAGATTAAAAGTCCGTCTTGCCAGCGGCTTGTTTGCGGGAGCATCAGCGTCATATGTGACGGAGAAACCGTTGCTGTTGACATTGCCAAAGGACATGTCTGCGTTGGTAAAGTTCTTTAGCGCAGTATCCCCTGTAAGATTCCAACTGCTTGTCTTATCGAGGTACACGGCCAGCTCCGCTTCTCCATATCCGACATAAGCTCGCCCACTCCAATGTGAATGTCGTTCAAGGGAGAATTCCAGTGTGCTTCCATTGTATGCAACTAGATCGCCTTCCAGAGTACTCTCTTCGACGTAAATGCGACTATCAGCGGTAGCGACTATATCCCCGGAAGTTGCATAGTCAGAATAGAAGTTAAAAGCCTCAGTGATCGTTGAAAAATTAGCCACGGCAAGTATTCCTGACTCGGTGATAATCTGACTGTTGCGGATGTAGCTGTCGGCATAGACCGTTCCGTACCAGAGTCCCGGTGCATCGCCTAGAACCTTCAATCTCGTGTTCTCCAGAGTAAACTGAAATGGATATGCCTGGGTATCCTTGGAGATGCTAAATATGACTGCCCCACCCAAAAGTCCAGCAGTGAGGTCGCAGTCCGTAGCAACGGCATGGCCTTCACCGATAGTGAAGAAGGCGGGCGACTGCTCGGCATACCCGACTACATTGGTTAGGTTCGCATGTTTGACTGCAAAGACAATAGCCGATCCAATTCCGGTAGTATGAGCGATCGAGTCCTCTACATAGAGGTATCCAGCTGGAGTATCCCCGGAAAACGAAGAGCAGCGGTTCCCACCACTAAAATGGTGCACATTTCTCGCCCGGAATGTTCCATTGCCGGCAGCATACAACCCATGCGCTGTTGGCCCCGAACTATACAGCCAGGCGTTATCAATATAGGCCACGGAGTCGGTGCCGTAGGCGTAAACATTTGCCGCACCATTGTGTGTTGTGATGTTGACGTCCGTCAAACGCAGCTGGCTGTTGTTTGCGACGAGCACGGCTGAGTTTACGCCATAAAAGCTGGCCTGGATGAGGTTGCTGGAATAGCCAAATTTCACAACCTCCGTATGGTCGACATACACATTGGCGTGCTCTGTCGCGACCAGGACGCTTGTGTCGTTGCCGCTGACAGCCAGCGTAGTATGGTTAAATCGCTTTTCCTGCCCACGCACCATGTAGGGGCCAACTTGGGCAATTCTTTGCACTGCCTCGGTGCTTACGTTGTAATCGGCAAGAATGGCGTTGTCAGATTCCCATTGGAACGCAGGTATAATGTCCCCAGGGTCTCTGATGGTGATTGCGGCCATGGCCGCCCCGATGAAATGGAGAACCGAGTAGGGTTTCATCTTGATGGGGATATGTCTGGATGGATAGAAGTAGGCCTGATGTGGAAACCTTCGCACAAGCGACAGTGTCTTTACTTCGGATGATGATTTATTTAAGTTGTGGCTCAGCTTTGAAATGTGGGTTACATAGTTGATCCGCCGTAGCGCTCTCCCGGCATGCCGGTGCTCATTCGGAGAGACTAAAAAGGTTCTGATCGAGATGATCGGCTCCACTTTAAGTGAGGATCTCAAATCTTTGAGGTCGAGGCCCAAACTAGTTCTCTATACTAATCGTTTCTGACCTGATAATCATATTTATGTAGGCCCCTTTTTCGTGATCCAGAACACCCAACACCAAGGCCATTTGTCATCATGCTTAACAAGTGGCCTTTCGTGTTCAAAGGGTGTAATTATCTGAATAGTACATTGGTCTACAACGACATGCACATAAAACGTCCGAATTTCATGCAAAGAATTATCTCGGCCACTATAACGTACACCCAGTCAATGTTTGATTATATGACTAATTCTAGTCTAAAATACAGGTGTAGATTCATGATCTACCTGAAACCCTTCTCCACGAAGGACGCGACTCGACTCTCTCCCACCAAGCCCGCAAGTACTTTCTTGACTCTAGCTCAGCCCACAATCCAATTTCATCCATGAAAGCAGTCCACGGCATATGATAAACATCCACCAGGGAAAATGTCTAGCCGATATTATTAGCGGCTTTACAATGCGCTTATATGGTTATCATCATACCGTTCCTCCCAGATAATCCTGTTTTTCCAAGATGCCTTCGTAGTAATCGAGACACTTCCGTATCTGATCCTTGTAGAGAGACACTAAACTGGCGTCGGGCTCGCCGTGGCCCATCATACTTTTGACTCTGAATTAGAACTAACATATCAATCAAACGGACTCAACCAATCAACCAACCTTTTAAACAGACTCTCATAGGCCAACTGCTTCACCGGTGGATCAAAGTACGAGTACTCAACACTCGCCGCCTGTTGGAACTCGGCGATCTGTACAGAATTAGACGGCGGTATCAGATGTCCGCCGTGTTTGACTGCGAGATAGTGACAGATAGCGCGTGATTCGAAGATCTTAACGTTTGTGTCTTGGTATGCTGGGATGTATCCGAACGGGTTGTGCTCAGATAGATACGAGGGGCTCTTTCAGTAATCAGAATCATTACAGCAAGCTGGTAAGCTGGTTCAAAGCCATACCTTATGCTCACCGGCACGCATGTCAATTGAGATGAGTTCATAGTCGATTCCTAGCTCCTCCAGGACTATGAGAACCCGCTGGGTACAAGTCGAGGATACTGATCCGTAGATCTTGGGAGTTAGAGACATCTTGCACGGGGAAGGCTAATGCTCTGTTTGATAAAAATTGGCCGAGTCAATTGAAAAAAAAACCCCGTAATCGATCGTGCGGGAGGATATGCAGTTTTCCTTTCGGCTGCCTGCTCTGCTCGGCTCCAAAATCAACGGCATTCCGGAAGTCGACGGCATGCCGGCCGCGATGCACACCATCTTCTCAGCCATATCGAGCGTCATTGCTCTCTCAGAGTTCCCGTTTCGGCTCCACGGACGTAAAGCAAAATGCGTGTTGATTGAACAACCGAATACAATCCAGCCGGAAATATAAACCCTCGGTCGACGTATTAACACTCATCAAATGAAACTATTGGACAACATTCACGGATTTCGACACATGATTGCACAAACACTGACAATGAATCCTAAGTTCACCCAAACCGATGAAACAGTCCTTCGGGGACCACGAAGAACAGAGTTCGACTTTTCCGATTTTGATCATTCAGGAATTCCCCTAGAAGAGGAAGAATGGCCGGTCGTTATTATTGGATCGAGCATGGTAGGAATGGCACTAGGAATTCTACTGGGATATTGGGGGTATGCCTCCTCCTTCCATGGAACTGTCTTCTTTCTTTTACTATCTATCTAACTCGCTCAAAGTATAGAATCGGTGGCCTTCGACCGACACCCCTCAACGGCCACGCACCCTCGCGCGGCCCTCTTCCTCCTCCGTACAATGGAAATCTTCCGACAACTTGGACTAGAAGAGGATATGCTTCGCGCCAGCAAATCCAATTTTGATCTGGATGCAGGGATGCTTCTGGTGGAGCGGTTGATTGGCGGGAAGGTCATCGCCAAAATGCAGGAGGCAGATCCGGAACAGACAGCCAAGATCACGCCTTGCAAGCGAGTATGGCTAACGCAGAACATGTTCGAGCCTTTACTCCGGAGAGAAGCCCATAGATTCGGCGCGAAACAAGTTTTCTCGACTAGGGTCGTGCATTACGATGAGCATGACGACAGTGTGATTGTGGTTGTGCAGAACCTCACCACAGGGAAATATTCCAAGTACAAGACTCAGTACTTGGTCGCGTGTGATGGAAATCGTAGCCCGACACGTCGCAAGGAAGGCATCGAGTGGATAGGGCCAGGAACATTCAGCAACAATATCTCTATCAACTTCAGGGCAGATCTAACTCCTTACTTGGGTTCCCGGGCAGTGCATGGAGTGACATATGTGGTCAATAAGGACGTTAGTGGAGGATTTCGTCTGGAAGATGGAGGCAAGCGTGGCTTTTTGATCGTGTCTCGTCTGCATGATAGACACGACTTCGAGCCGGACTCCGTCACAGAGCAGGATGCGAGAGATGCCTTTTTTGCGGCATCCGGAATACAGGAAGATATCTCCCTCGACATCGACTTTGTTTCTTACTGGAGTGTAGCTGCTCTCAATTGCACTCAATACGCGAGCCAAAGGGGGCGTGTGTTTCTTGCCGGAGATGCAGCTCACATTATGCCCCCGACAGGAGGGATGGGTGGGAACACGGGCATACAGGACGCATATAATCTTGCGTGGAAGCTCGCGTATGTGCTCAAAGGGCTGGCCGACGCTTCGCTGTTGAAAACATACACCATAGAGCGCCAACCCGCTGCAGAAAGCACGATGCAGCAGGCATTCTCCCGTCTTGTCAACAGAGTCCTGGAGGACAAAGCTGTTGTGCACGATGAAGAACTCCCAGATGAAGTATGTGAACTGGGGTATTGCTACCGGACTGGAGCTTTTGACTTCGGCAACGGGAAGGATAAGGGAACTCCTAAGGCGTGGGATAATCCTCACAAACCCAATCCTGTGACTGGCTCACGTCTTCCCCATATCAATCTTATTGATCGTACGAGAAATGACAAAGCTATATCATCCCTTGACCTCGTCCGCGTCCATTTTATCTTGCTAACCGCGGACTCTTCATCACCGTGGCTTCCGGCAGCTGCCGCGCAGGCTGTAACCGTTGATGCGTTTGAACTCTCGCAGACCTCCAACCTAATCGCCGACCCAGACGGTCGCTTCGGAATGTTATGCAGTATGGATGATGGAGAGGCTATACTGGTTCGACCTGACGGGTTAATCGCTTGGCGCGGCAAGGCATCTTGTGAAGGACACTCGGAGACCCTTGCGGCGGTTTTGAGTAAAATCTTAGGATTACGCAGATAGGAAGGTGTGAAAAAAGCGCATCAGGAGTTACGAATAGCTATATTTGGGAAACATATGATTCCATTACATCAGACTAAATAGTATTCACACCTGCCCACTTGATCATGACGGTCGAAGTTTCCCTCCACCTTGAAGTTCGTAGGTCTCTCCCTTCCAAGCAGCATTTACCAATGAATCCGAGTCATACAGGATATTGAAACCATTACTGAAAACATTTGCGAGCGTACTATTGGAGTTAGCGAAGCTTTGAAGGACTGAGTCCCCCGTCAATGTCCATGTCGATGTGTTGTCCAATGACACGGACAAGTAGGCCGCTCCTAATCCCACCTTTGCCATGCCAGTCCAATGCGAGAAACTCTGAAGATTGAAGCTGATTGACGATTCGTTGTATGCAACAAGTGTTCCCGATAGCGTAGAATCCTTAACATTGATAGTTGCCTGTGCAGGGGATAGGTTGTTGTTTTCTTCATAGCCGGCATAGTAGTCAAAATCCTGAGTCAGAAAGGAGTAGTTTGAAACAGCGAGGATACCCGAAGAGGTATTAATGCTCGCTGCGATGAGATCGACAGTTGCGATGATATTTCCAAACCATAGCCCTGGATTCCCTTCACCGAGGACAGTCAATCGAGTGTTGTCGAGAACAACAGTGGTGCCATTCCTGATAGTCGAGTCAGATATCATGACAATACCACCTAACAGACCAGCTGTTAGATCAGAGTTTTTCCAGATGCCCATAACATCGGATAATGCACCGTCACTGATCATGGCAGGGGATTTGGCAGCGTAACCGACAACATTTGTCATGTTGCACAGACCCTGTAGAAAGCAGATAGCGGAACCAACTCCATCAGTATGGACGACTGCGTTTTCGGCGTGTATATACCCAGCTGGGTAGTCTCCGCTGAAAGCTGAGCACCTAGTTCCCCCGGAATACACCTGGACGTCTTTGGCATAAATGGTGCCATTTCCTGCTGCGTAAAAGCCATGGGAGACAGGGCCGGAACTATAGAGCCATGTGTTGTCGGCATAGGTTACGCTTCCAGTGCCGTATGTGTAGACGTTTGCTGCTCCATTATGCGTAGTAACGTTTACATTGGAGAGTCGCAGTGTCGAATGATTCGCATTGTTGACAGCTGCATTCACTCCTGCAAGAGTTAATCAAGAAAAGTTCAGAAAATCCAAGGGGCGCTGGAGAGCGTTACCATAGAAGCTCGCTTGATTGAGAGCAGAAGAATAGCCGAACTTGGTGATAGTGCTGTGGGTGATAGTGACGTCGGACCGATTCGCTATGACCACAACACTTGTGTCATTTGCTGTAGTTTCTAGTGACCGATGATCAATAGCCCCTGTTTGCTGATTATAGGTATAGGGACCAATGACAGGAATGGTTTGGTAAGCTTCTCCGGTCGTATGCCAGTCGAAAACATATGCGTTATCGTCTGCCCAGCCTTCAGGGGGAACTATATTGCTTGGATCCTCAATGATAATAGATGCCAGGACAAGTGATGCAAAGAGCATCAAATAGAGGATTGATCTGGCCATAGTGAACGGGTTATCTGAGTAACTCCGAAGTGGCATAACACAATTTTTGAAATCTATTCTCATATAAATCGTAGACGGCTACGGTTCTTTACTGTGCCCTCTGCTCCCGGCAGGATTTACCGCTTCGCAGGACATTTCTTAGCATCTGGTGCCGGCGGGGAACTTCCGAAAATATTACGGTCAGTAAATCCGATGTGGTCGACAAGATGGGCCCGATGCTTGGAGGGGGGAGACAGTAAGCCGAGTAAGTCAAAGAACGGAAAGCCGGACGGCAGGCCGATCGTGCAGCGGTGTGAAACAAGTCCACTTGGACTGTCTCTATCACTTTCCTCCCTTTCTTAGGTGTATTATGAGAACCCAAGATTAATTAGGCATTAGCCGATTTCGATCTAATTTGCGTACTCCTTTGTATCTATTTTATTTTATTTTATATCTTTTAGATTTTTTTTCTTTTATTTTTTCTTTCCTAACGTGGTTCGAAAACGCAACATTGGACTTGAGAAGCCGTTGAGAAGAGCAATCCTAAGAGATCATTTATGTATTATGTATGAGGTCAAAACAAAGTAGACCAAAACGATATACCGTCGCCTACAAAGCAGCAGGGATGACTTATGTCTTATCATATGATAGTATCAAGGTTTATATCTGTAAATAACAAAGACTGCCTCTATTTCTTGGGGTGATCAAGACTTCAGTATGTCCCACCAGATGCTCGCTTTAGGTGGATTTGATGACCAACACACGATGTTATGTCTGCAATTTATCAGACTACCAAAGACAGTAGACACAGTAAATTTATGACCGGACTACAATCACGCCAACTACTCGCCAACCTCGCGATCAGAGCTCCAGTGACCATATTTGCGCATTATCGACCACTGCCAGGTACTGCGACGAATCTGCTTTCCCCAGAAATAGAAAGGAATCACGAGCAAGATAATGATACCGGATATCGCTGCCATCTCTCCAAAAGCAATCGCGTAGCCATCCTGATCTATCCAGGGGTTTGTGTAGAACGAGAGTAGAAAGCCGAACCCAGCTATTATCATCAGTAATGGTTCTGGCTTACATGGACCTAGATGCTGAGGGGGGGCTTGCTTACCTTTGAATGCCAGGATGGATACGCTGACCTCTCCAACAGCTGGCCTGTAGCAGTCAATGCAGTACACCATGGAGACATTTGTGGCCTGCACTATTGCAAAATTCAGAAGGCCAAGTCCAAGGACTGGCACCATCCAATGGCACTCATTTTGAATGCCAACTCCATATAGAATTAAAGAAACGGGCGCGCAGATACCACCAATGGCAATAGCTGGAAGCCGCATTTCAGGTTCTCGAATTCCGCCATTTCGACGAGTAAACCAATCAGCAGTCCAGTCAGACAGATGGCCACCGCAGACAATGCCGATTAAGGATCCAATAAGGGGCGAAACAAAGCAAAGACCGGATTGCCATGCTTCGAAGCCATAGTAAGTCGAAAATGCCGTGGAATAATTGGAGGTAATTGCAACAAGGAAGCCAACAGTGACGGAAGAGACCAGAGTAGACCAGAGCACTGGCGGAAGAATGATCAAGACGACCGGCCTAAGGAAGACCCGAAATAGCGTCTCTTTGGTGTATATGCCGTGAAATAATTTTATCGAACTGATGTAGCTCTCCTTAAGTGGGGGGTTTCTTCTGTTTATCCCGGCATTCTCCACAACTTCCGCTTCTGCGCAGGTCTTTTCAGCATCGACATTGATTGCGAAAGGATAGACGGTGGCACTCCGGTCGTAAGTCGTCTCTGGAAAAGTAAAAATCACTAAAATCAATACTGCTCCCAGAAGTGCTGTCGCGACATAGTAGATAACCCGCCAGTGATAGTGAATAGTGATAAGACCATCAATGATGATACCACCTGCAACCCCCATGGACAGGGCCGCAGTGTATATCGCCATGACAGTTCCTCGCTCATGAACGAAGAAGATGTCTGCGATAGTAAGTGGCCCAAGGCACTCCCCAGCACCTGCGGTCAGGCCCAGAACGATTCGACCAGTCAGCTCGACAGCGTATGATTGCGCAAAGCCACACCATAACGCCGTCCCAAAATACGCCAGGAATGAGAGGACGTAAATTGGTCGCCGACCATACTTTACGATAAGCGGCATCCAGAATAGCATCCCAACGCCCTGGCAGAGAGCAGCGGAAGTAAAGAAGTAGGAGACTTGAGATACATGACTGGAGAAGTCGGGTCCCATTGGGCCGAGAAAGTCAATAGTCGTTTCCGAGATGGCCACTGAAGGCCCAGCCGCCAGGAAATTGCAAAAGAACACGGCCAAACAAGCAACAACAGCCAGGAAATATCGATGTTTTCTTGACCAGTTTAAGGGGTCGTTGGGATCCGCAGTAGGACTCGGAATGAGAATGACCTCATTCGTCTCATGGTGACGGAGGCGTAAGGTGCCCAGCTTGTGAGTGTGGGTGTCGGTGGTAGCAGAATCCATGGCGACGATATCGAGAAGCTACTCTCTGCAGGGCAAGCTGTGAATTAGGCTATTATAATAAGCAATCTACATTGACTAATTGTCATTTGCTCCTCCGGTCGTGGTTAGGGGTGATTGTCCACGTGAAGCCCGTAAACTCGGCCAGCATGTCGTGTAGTACTAACCGGCATTCCGGAGAGAGTCTGGCCCGCACACAGACCGGTAGTCCACCCACCACCCGGGCTCTGGACCGAGTGATGCGAGGAAGCTTTCTTTTAATTGAATTAAGAGTAGATATAACAGAGTAAGCGGGATTGCTATCTCCGATTGGACACATGGGACTGAGCTACAGTCAAGTACCACGGCGGATTTGTGGGTCAGTCTACTTTGTTTGACCAACCCCGGATCCCGCCAGCGATAGTCCAAATACCTACTCCAGTGGCATTTTAGTATAGATCCTAAGATTGCATGAAAAGGCGAAACTTCATTGGGTCCCTCTGTAAGCACAGATGGAGGTTTTCCTGGGTGTCCGGTGAACGGGTCCAACCTAATCATTTGAGACCGCCCACCAAAAAGACAACACAGGAGGTAAGGGTGGAACAAGGAGTCCTGTAAAAACTGAAGACTAGCTTAGGCTATACAGGCCTATTCTTCGTGTGAACATAGTGAACATGAGGCGTGATGGCGGAAAGCTGTATGTCAGATTCGTCACCGATGGTGCTCGAACATTAAGCCACAGATGAGAGGTTTGAGCTTCGAGAGTGTATTTTCCCCATCGCCGGCGGGGCTCAGTGGGTCATATTTCCCCATACCCCGCATTTTACTGTATCAATGCTAACTTGCTAAGTGCCATTGCAAAGAATATCGGAAATGTGGGGGACCCCCGGTGCCCTGTGCGTTCCAGCTGGAAGCTTTGCTACATCATAAGGCATTCCGGTGAAGATGAACACCTATTGTGGAGTGCATATCGGAGCATCTCCAGAGGAATCCACACGAATCCTTATTTTGTTACCTAACGTAGAGACCTCACTTTAGCTGTAATGATCCAAGTGGGGATGCTCCGGAACAATGACGAGCAACATGGGTAATTAACACAAGATATATAGTCGTCGGATCATGAGTTTACCATCTCACGTCTATCAAATGCTTCAGATATCTTTTAATAGTAACTCAAAATGCATTTTCCAGCAGGTCTTCCTGTTACTATCATGACTCTCGCCCTCGCGCTCCCTATGGTTGCTGCGTCCAATGTGACGGACACCAGCAGCTCCCGGAGGCACTTGTCGAGCGTTATCTTTCAGGTCTTAGAGTCTATCAGGCTCCAAGACCCAGATATCCTACCACTAGCCACTATTTACAAAGCAACCGAGAACTCTCATCCTTCTTCACCTGCCATGATGACAGCGTGGCGAACTATCACCGAGGTTGAAGCGCCTGCCATGCTTGCGATCGACACCGTGCAGAATTCAGTGTACTTTATCTCAGCCATCAGTGAAGGAAGTAGATCCAGATCAATTCTCCGCGGTCGAATCCAAGTGGTTGATTGGCTTATTACTGAGCTGGAGCTATTTATCAACCGCTCCCGTGGTGACGACGGCTTCGCTTTCTCAGTCGAGGAGCTCTATGCCAACTATCAGACACTCATGTCACTACCAGCCGGACAGAAAAAAGCAAATCGAGAAACATTAGAGGCTCTGGGAAAGGCGCTTTGGAACCCATCCGACAATTTCACGGCTACTGTGAGTGACAACTGTCAGTTCACCGAAGTAGGATGGAAGGTTGTCGATACTGGGACCTATGGGAACGGCTCCACCAACCCGCTTGGGTGTAGTTGGGACTCAACAAGGCCATATGATCCAGATGCAAGAGCCAATCTTGTTATCGATGAGGAGTTAGGATTCGTCGTTTCTAGCGGCATGGTCCAGGGCAAAGTCTATCCGTACTACGGTAATATTTCTACCTTTATCCCGGATTCCATGCACACGCAGCAGGACGCCCAGGAGGTCTGGATAAATACAGTAAAGGGACAAAGGAACGTATCCCTGTTGTCCCCTACTGAAGCTACCGGTGAAAACATGGAGGTTGTTCAGTACTACAACGATGAGCTTCAGGCCCTTCAGTTGAATGTCTTTCTTACCGGTCCGAATATGACGTCCGCTTGGTTATGAGGAAGCTTCGTCATATGTAGCACTTATCGTTGTGCCCTTATGAATCGGAGACTATCTCAACTCTTCGGGTCCGTCTTTATCTTCCAGCTTGAACAATTCTACTTCCTTCCTGTCAAAGATGGCAATAAATTGGATCTATTATGTTCAACTTTCCCTTATTCGAATTACTTATGCCAATAAAATTATCCTCCCATGTACGGGATTCTCTCCTATTTGCGCTGTTAGTATGGATGTAGAGCAGTATCAATATACTATTCCGCGGGCGGGGAACTCGTTATCTCATTTACGGTATATTGAACAAATCACCAATATCATTATAGCCCTGTGATCTTAATTGGAACAGAAAAAAGGATACAGAAATTCCTGCTATGTATAGGACTGACGGAATCCCTTGGTAATAAATACCTAGAGGGCGCAAAAGTGAAGAAATGACATACTACATTGTCTCATTGAAAAGAGGACTCATAGATGGCTTGAACATCAAGACCCCCGAACACTCAGCTGACAATTGAAATGAACATCATGCCCAACTAGTTCCATTCCGCGGACCAGTGAGGTAAACCAAGAATTGCTCACCCTGAAGCTGATCATTGTAATACTGGAAAACATTGAAACTGGTCGCCAGGGTCGCCATCGGTTCGACCAAATATATATACCCCTCAGAACTTTGAATAGAATACCACGTATCCTGCGTCTCCTGCGAAGATTTCATCGAATCCGGGATAAATGCGGAGAAGGTCGCGTAGGGGTAAACCTTACCCGGAACCACGCCTGCCGTGACGACAATCCCCAGTTCCTCATCGATGACCAGAGTCCGGGCATTCAAATCAGTAGGTCGGTCTGACATCCAGTTACATGCAGCATTCTTTACCACCCAGCCCATCTCAGTGAACTGGCAGTCTGAGGCCATATCTACCGTAAAGTTGTCATTTGCGTTAAAGCTCGAGGCAGCAATGCGCGCCAGCTGATCGCGGGTTGCTTTCGTTCGATTTGTGGGCGGGCTCTGCCAGCGCTTGAAGTTCTGGGCCAGATTCTCGACATCGAAGGCGAATCCGTCCTCGCCTTTACCGCGATTGACGAATAGCTCAAACTCGCTAAATAATTGCGAGGATACTTTGATGCGCCCCCAGAGGATGTTTTGAATTGTGGCGTTTCCTTCAGTAATAGGTACGGTGAAGTATGCCTGACCTTGTGAGATGTCGATGGCCAGTAGGCTCGGTGAGCTGGCTTTCGTGACAGTCCGCCAGAGAGTCATCATGTTGAGGGCTGCCGGGTGCGCATTCTCGGTTGCCTTGTAAACTTCTGCCAATGGAAGTCTGAATGGGTCGTGCGCCACCATTGAATCCAGGACTTCCGTGATCATCGTTTCCAGACATTCACGGTTGCATGATGTGTTGCTCGATGGGCTTCTCTCGACCAATGTCATAACCGGGTTTGCAATTACCCCGACCACGAGCGTAAGGCATGCCAGTGCTTTGGAAACCATGTTGTCTGTAACCAGGCAACGAAAACCGACGAAAAACGGGAGGACAATCTGAAAGACCGCCGACTAAATACCTCATGTTGTCACTTTACGGCAAACCGTTACTTCCGTCGGGGGAAGAAACAGAGGACCCTAATCAGGGATGTGTTGGCGGCGGCTTTCCGCCCCGTCCCGGCTTCCGAGGTGGAGGAGGCGAAAGGCTTTGTAAATATGCAGTCCGTAGGAGCATGAGAATTACCTAGTTTGCCATCTGGACACAAGGATAGTGATGAAGCCAAGCTATTGAGCTGGAACTTCCTTAGTTGCTTTAGGAAACCCTAGATGGGCTAACCTGCCCTACCGAAGGTAAGAAACACATGTGCTTCCAGCTAGATTATGATTCCGCAAGAAACATGATATAGGCTTCGTGACTATTATTGGAGTCTGTGATATGTGCCTTTTTTCCTCTTCTGTTCTTCAATATATCGGCTAGTATAAAATAATCTACCTCGGTTTCTGCAGTAAGTATACCCTTGTCTATCATGCTTTACTTACCCGGATACAAATATCAAATATTTTCATGAACAAATTACTAAATATTACGGTTCAGATTATTATAACACCTGCACTGTCTGTACACAGAATCAAAGAACTTTAATATTTATAACAATAAATCTTTCATCAATCAATCTTTTTTCCATTGGCTATGAAATTCCTGTCAACAGTGAGCCCTGCTTCTGGGCATAAAACAAGCTCTCAAAAAAATTAGGAAACCTAGACAAGCAGGTATATTATAATCATAGAATCATATATTATAACAATTATAATAATTATAATAATTATAATAATTATAATAAGATTTGACAGTAATTGCGTATTTTAATGAGAAGGTTTCTTTCCAAATCTAGGATTTTGGATATACTGAGTTACTATTGAAAATCACAGGTAATAAAGATGAATCAAAAGACGAGATATCGTAATCTAACATGTTGGATAATCTAGAAATTTATTACTCCAATGTTTAATCATATTAATTATAATTACTTTGTAATGTTTACCTTTAAATACGGAGTATGTGGACCTGGATTACATACTTAATATAAATATTTCTTTTGATATTACTCTTAGTAAGATAGCATGCTTAATGACTCGGTTAATAATTAAGAAGCTAGGGGGGAAGGGATGTGGTGGTGCCTTGTTTGTCTGTGCTAAAGGGTTGAAGCATCGATGGCGCGGCTGAGATATTTCGGCTTACTAGGCCGCCAGATTAGTTACCTTAACCAGTTATCGGATAATTATGCATAAAATCTGACATATAGCTCTAATGACTGCGGAATGTCTTCAGCTGTTGCTGAAGCTATACTGTGTGGTCAGCCTCTATGATCCACTGGGGGGCATCTGCTACTATATAAGCACAGAACTTCCTTGAAGGCTGTACACCCATTGCATTCTGCAGCATCCGCAATTGAACAGTACATGCTAGCACGATTATATTTGGAAATCATATAGCGAATGGGCTGTTGGGGGGAGAGGAAACAAGTCTGAAGAGTTGAGGAAAGCAGCTTGCGCAGGGATCTGCTTTTTGTAATGACGCTGTAACTGGTCGTTCCTTAGGATCTAATAAAACATCGGCAGTATGTAGTGATAACCCCGTCCGTCGGCTTTAACTGAGGCGGGTTTTGATAGTTTAATTATCAGGTCTACAGCGACATTGAGCGACTGGCAGTAATGCAATGCACTCATCAGTTTCTTGCACGTAGTTCGTGCATGGCGTGTGATAACTCCTGTTCAATTTGCAGTGTCTTAGCGTCACGGCCATGTATGTTGATTCCATCGCCACCTCCTAAGACCTGACACACAAACTTGCCTCTACACGCAGCATACAACGCCAATCATGCCATCCCATAGCATTAATGGTAGAGCTTCGGCTATGTCTCTCCTTGTCGATCCTATCATTCTAAAGTACCGCTCGTAGAAGCCAAAGGCAAGCGTGGCTTGGCATAAAGTGTAGGTTAGTCCCGCTTAGGCACACCGGGCACACGCGCCAGGCACCAGGCACCAATCTCCAACTGACTACAAATCATATAAGACGTGCTATCCTTTCCTCTGTCTCACAACACTATATCATACGCGCACAGCGATCAAAATGGGTGGCTGGGCGATTTTTTGCGCTATCTGCGGAGGTCCATTTTCCAGCCAGGTCGACATGGACTGCGAAGGAACCGACGAGACGGCGTATCGTTTCGACATCCTCGAGCACTGCAACCTCGAGTGGCTCGACAAACTACGTGCCCTAGGAATGAATTCCAATGCTACTGGAAGTGACAAGTTCGTAGTGACTCGCCGTTAACGTCTTACAAAACTAAGTGGCCTGGTTCTCTAGGTCGTTTCTGACGGGACCTGGCCGCTACTTTGACTATGTAAGCTAATCGATCCCTTTGACAGTTTTCAAGCCGGCAGTATAGTTTGCTGAAGCTGGAGGTCCTGCTAGGGGGGGATTGAGGTCGTTGCTGGGAATCGTACGTTGCTCTGAATACGTGGCCCTCCGTGACACTAGAATTACCCGTCAATGGTAACATCGTTTTGCCAGATATAAACATCCCATACCCGAAGAACGAGGTTGTGCCCATGGTTGCGTATGCATTGCGTCTCCTCTTCCAATTTACCCGCTAACCCTCTCATAGATATCACGACTTTGCCGAAATAGGCGAACCACATGTGTTTCCGTTTCACTCCGTTTGCTACGAGGTTCTGAAGAGATGCATCTCCCTGAGACAGCCAGGTGGAATTCAGGAAAATAAGCTATATCGGGTTTTCGAACAGGCAAACGGTGGCCGGTACGTCCGGTTGCAACTTGACTATGGCGAACCAGACCCTCCCGTAGAGCAGGTGTGGGAGACTCTCCAAGGGCAGGAGGTAAGTAATATGCTGAGAGCAAACAATGCGGGTTAGAAGTTTAATATGCCCAGATTCTGGTAGTAAACCCAGTCGACATACCGGAGCTTGAATCAGAGATCAACGACATCAAGTGCTTGTTAGACACGAAGACCTACCTTAATAATGAGACGAAGCTCTACAAAGACGATATTTTCAGTCGTCTTTCGAATGAACTGCGACACGAGATCTTCAAGCACCTTCGCCCAGAATCGATTTTGGCTCTCAAGGCTGCCTCGCGAATCATGCACACTACCTGGGTTCCGCGCTCCATGTGGGAAGCCAAGTTAGTCGATACATATCCATGGCTGTGGGAGGTGCTTGAACTCCCGGTTTTCCAATCGCAGGAGATCGAAGAGAAAACGTCTAGGCTGCTTTTTGCTTGCAGGGAGCAGGGTGAGTCTACGGGCAGAAGCTATGGCTATATCTTGGGTCTTGCCAACAGGAGAAGGATTTGGGGAGTATGCGAACAGATTCGGAGTAAATATTTGGAGGAGCGGACCACTTTTACGAGGCAAATACTGTGGCGGCTGCTGTTACATCCGCGTGGGGAGACATTGAAGTGATCCTTCAAACTCTTATCACATCATACTCTGGACTTGATATGACGAATCCCGTGTTCTGAGTCTTCTTCCAGATTCTAATGGTAAAGATGAAGCCCAAATGAAAGATTCATTGTATGGTCCTATAAATCTCAATATAGATAATCTACCGGTAAAGGTAAATCCAGACAGTCAGCGTAGGCATAACAATAGCTAATCGAACTATCGCCGAGCGAAGTTCCTTCAAGTCTGAGGATATCCAAATCCCGTCCGGGGCAGTTCTTTCTTTTCATCAGAGTGCGCTGAGCCCGACACAGTGGTATCTAGGTCTTGGGTGGCAGTAAATGTAAGATGTAAGTTGTTAGAATAATTACAGATTAGACTTTGTATTTTGTTTATTTAAAAGCCCCATTTTAGAATCTGTGGAGATGTATAGCTTTATACTTGTAATTTATCTATTTATCTTCTAGCCTTAGTCCTGAAGGCTTTCTTTGTATTTCTAATTAACTATATTATCTTGAAATTACGCAGCCAATATCAATCCGGTCCACGTGTCTGATTACTGTGGGTGTAGACATCTTGGATCTACTACTTGAATACGTTATTCTACAGTAAGCTGTTATTCCTGAGTATCAGCTGCTCGTGCGTGGCCAATACTTGTAGAACTCCTTCTATACTCCATCAGGATGTAGAAAGAGTATTCAGATCTGCAAAGCTGAGCTTGAGGATGCATGCTTGTGGGCATGTTTTTCTAAAAGGATACCTTCTCAGAGGGTTGACTGCAATGTTTATTTTATCACACAATTGGTCCCCTGGCAATGCGCTAGGCTTGGAGGTGATGAAGGATGCTCGGTAGCCGTGACCTTACCCGACGGATTTTTGCAGTCCATACCCAATGAAGTTGACTGCAGCAATTGTCGCATTGTGTATTTGGATTCAGAGAAATGGGTAAATATATGTACGATCAACGGTAAAAATGAAGTGAATGCAAGAGATATCTTTTTTTTAGAAAAAAAAAAAAAAAAAAGAAGTAAAAGAGAAAAACATACAACAGAAGGGATTCGCTGGTGGTCACCCACCCAACTACTAACCTCCCGGCGTGTGGCTTGAGTACGGCTGAGCGGACGGGAAGCCCTATTTTCCACACCCTATGGTCGTATGTGTTTGTCAGTAATTAGAGCTGGCTTATAACTATGCTTATATTAAGCTTAATAAGCTAGAAACTTTAGTCAGGTCTGTAGGATTATAAAAATTCATGTCATTCAGAATTATACTTCTATTCTCAACAGTAAGGTAACTATAGAGCTAATAACTTGTATGACAATTTCAGCAAGGCAAAGAAAACAGTATAGACGGAATTATTGGTCCACTAGCATAGTTATGCTCTTGACTGGTTTCTATACCGGAAACACTGGATGGCCCGATCATACTGGAATAGAAGGGAGTTCAGCGCGAAATGGGGAGCACTTGGAGCAGCATGTATGTCATATCCTTAGCGTGGAAACTGTGAGCAAAGGAGTTTCATATTGGCAAGCAGTGATTTCTGTTCTTTCCACTCATATGATTTGTATCACCTGGGAGGGTGTGGAAAACCATATATCCCGATCACAAAAAGGCGCCGTGAATGTCCCGAGACGGCGAAAGGTTTCTATGTTCAGACCGAATGCCATTTCCTTTTGCTCAACGATTCCAGCGGTCTTCGCGCTGGTACCAGTTGTGAAATTCCGCTCCATTACAAGGCCTTGCACCGTCATGTCAGTTTTCATCAAAATGGCCAAGTGAACCTCCCCAACGCTACTGGACGCCGGTTCTAGGGCATCTGCTGTAACATATCCGATTTCTCCATCATCCCCTTGTTCCTCTGAGTGATATTCGCCCGCCGCAATCACCTCATGAAGCTCGAATAAATTGCCATTTTCCGGATCCCAAATTGCCCTTCTAACCATTGCCCGCAGGATTAGCATCCCACCAATGACTTTACCATACGGGTGCTCTTCACGTGCGAGAAAAGTTCGACAGTATTGGACCTCGCAAATCATGTTGGAAACATCTCTGGTAGCGTACTCAATTTCGCCATCGACCGCGCCCCAACTCCAAGAGGGTGACCGATAAGTAGCGGGCCGTGGGAACTTGCGCCGTTGAACTGTCCACATGAGGCATCCTGGGAGGTGGTGAGACCAAAGTCCGGCATGATAGACGGGAGTTTCTTCTTGACCCTTTGGCCAATGTTGATGAAGCTTTTGTACTAGTCCAGACACTGCGATTAGGCGATCTCCCGGTTTTGTAAGGGTACGCTGTGTATAGCAGCTAATGATCTTCCTCCATGTGTTGTCTAGTATGCGCTCTGCATCTTCGATTCCAGGGACCATGAATGGACTGGAAAGGAAACGATCGTGGAAGACCCAAGACGGTAGTTGCACGATGTCATCTCTAACGTCTCGTGGGTCTGCGGCACGGTCAATATTCATGTGCTCGGTCTGACATTCGTACTGCACTGTGTGGGAGCAATAGACTAGAGACCGTGGTGACAGAACTCGTTCCTCTAAGCACCATGCCCGACTGTTCACTGGCTCGGGTCGGAGATCAGTTCCGTGGCTCAGAAACATCGTCCCCAGAGCACCATCGGGAGTTCGGAACGGAAGTGTGCTTGGAGCTGGAAACCCGGGCCTGCGGTCATGCAAGAAGCCGTCGCTTACTTTGGACGCACATGCGGCGATGATAGTCACATAAGCATGATGAAAAATGTCTCTCATGTGTGAAATCTGCTCGGCTTTGTCCTCCTTCGAGTCCTGGATGATGCAATACGCGTCCACCCATAAGAACCGTAGCCCTAGGCGGTGAGTTACGGTGATTGCGTCGCGAATGGTTTGTGGGACTCTGGAAATATCAATGCCTCGAGTATATTTCTCTATGTTCTTCGTTGTTGTTTTGAAAGGTTGATCCTCTCCCCAGACATAGCTGAGAGTGACATATGAATGCTCTCCTTGGACACCAATTTGCAGTCGTGGATTTGCAGGGTTACCGCAGTCAATCACTCGGGTTGGCAAAAGGGTTGCTCGTCGCCGTGTACAGTTCTTATGATGGTTCACGCAGTCTGTAATGTATTGTCCAGCTAAACCAAATGCAGTTGGAGAATCCACCTGCCGGAGCACACCGCGGGTAGTAATATAACGTCCTGCCGGGCTTTCTTGACTATTGTTACTAGTATATTCGGCGTGGGACCGTCCTAACTTCAGATTTCTGCTATTCAGCACAATTTTAACGTACCATCCGCTGAGTATACCAGCCACTTGGGCGTCCAATCACCCACTGTCAACTTCAAATACAGAGACTGTGGTGGCTTATGCACGAATTGTACAGTCAACGGGAATGTTGCCTCAGGTGGTGGATCACCTCTACTCTTTGTTTTATGACGGTAGTAGAATTGGATCTCCTCACAGACCAAATCGCACCACTCGCACATGAGGTCAATAGATCTCTGCATTGCCTCCCATGGAGGACTGCAGTAGCTGTGCTGTGATAAATGAGTTGGGTCCGCGGCGGTGGCCCAGATACGTAGGAAAGTGTCATAAGAGAAGATTGTATCCCAACAACGCTTACAGACAAGGCGTTGGATATGTCGGTCCATTATGGATGTAATATGGAACAAGCTCTCTGGACGAAGGGAGACAAACACTGTACGCAGTAGCGACTCAAGAAATTTATGTACATGCGGCTAGGCTTATCTCAGTCAACAGGATACGCAGAGTGCTTGACTGCCAGCAATGACCAAGTGACGTGGCAATACATCGCATGGACAGGGATGACTGCAGGTCGTACTGTTATAAGATATGAAGACACTATCTAACCATTAATACCATGTCAACTTCCCGTTCTGTAAAGATAAGAATGTTCTTACTCTTTAAATTATGTATCTTGAGTGTAACGAGCAGCGTCCGAACAGTTGGTTTGTCATCGGTCAACATTGTAACTTCAACTCGGTGAACAGTTATAATACAGGTATCTTGACAAGACAGTTTTAACCAGACTGCGGAGAACAGCATTGTCTGAGAACAGCATTGTCTGAGTCTTCCGCGAAAGGCTCCCCTAGCTCTGATAAAAACAGAGTGGGCCCTTGAGCACTTCGCTTTATATGCTCCTGTTAAATGATATGTTTGTTTATCGGATATTCAGAAACTTTCTATTGTGCTGATGGCTGAGTGGTGCTCCATGTTTGTAAATAAACAACTTGTTAATAAACAGCACAATTATGGACTGGTCTGTGCTCTGTACAAGCTCCTTAATTAGACGGAGAAATAACGCTTGTGTCACTTATCTATTCATGAGATAACTTCATTTATATATTCATAGCATTGACCGCATCCATATAAATATATTAAGCTTCTAAAATAATCTGCCTAGCTCTATGTATTTATGAACTGGCAAGATAATCTTACATCAGGATCAGTAAAAGGTCATACAGGTAGACCTAAACAGGCAATCCTCTTTCTATTCCTTGTTTGGTACCTGCTATATTCTATGGTAACCATGTGCGCTCTTGTGATTTTATCTATGTTATGAGTCATAGCTTGTGCTGTTAGAGTGCCTAGTCAAAGTAATGGCCAGTCAAAATGCAGACAAGCTTTCCGAGGTCCCGAAGGCAGGGCTATTCATTCGACACAAGCTTCTTTCGGCACGTGCCATGGTGGACCCCTGGCCATGGATGTCGATACTCGGTAGGCCACGCTCAATTGGCGTCAGCATAACAGCATGACGACACGTCAGCAGGATAGCACGGAGCTGCTGGATTAGGAGAACTACAGATGTTACGCATATCAATAAGGTGCTTTAAATGAGGGGTAGTGGGCATTCAACAGACGACAGGACGAGCGTGCGCAGCCTGATGGACCATGCCAGTGTTAACAACCAACTAATCAGCAACCACAACATGTCGATGCAAAATTTCCTAGCAAGCTTATACGGGATGCGCGCTCTGGGCCTAGTGGCTCAAGATTCTACTCTTCTGCTAGATAGTGTCGAAATACTAACCGCTATACCAAAAACGATATATCGCTTTTATTTAGCCAGGCGACAAAGAGATACGTGTCCTAAGAGATAGTGTAGCGGTCTGGCAGAGCTTCGCTTCTAGAAAGGCACCTAGTTGTAGAGAAATTCAGTATGAGTTGTGGTAAGATCAATGGTCGGTTCTTAGAAAGGAGACAGGGCGAAGGGGGTGGTGGATGAATATATATTTGGCGCCGTGCACTGTCGGCGCATTCGCGGGTAGGTGTCAAAACTAAGCTCCTTGTAGGCTCAAGGCAACCTCACGCCTGATTAAGGCAGGACGGAAGAAAATATATTTCCTAACTTACATATACTAGC